>NC_134358.1:483687670-483710170 GCF_048569485.1 Anomaloglossus baeobatrachus
GGAGGCTTGGCAATTTCTGCCTTTAAATGGCTGTCACCCTTCTTTTTCTATTTAACGTAAAAGTCTTTTTCTTTTTTTACGCTGGCAGATATTCATGGATATATGTATACCTGTATATACTGTATATGACTTTGAGCTTTCTCCAAGAATATATATCTAGGCAGCTTAATATAGTATATACTGAAAAACCATGCCCACTTGCTGAATGTCCAGTAAAACGTGCAACGATTTGCCACTACATGTGGCTGTAGCTTGGTTATGTGCAGTCAGCAGCATCATCTGGTTTTACACTTAGGGGTACTTTGCAGGATGTGACATCGCTAGCATCGGCTAGCGATGCCGAGCGCAATAGCACCCACCCCTGTCGCACATGCGATATGTTGTGATTGCTGCCGTAGCGAACATTATCACTACGGCAGCTTCACATGCACATACCTGGACGGCCACGTCACTGTGACCGCCGAACAATCCCTCCTTCAAGGGGGAGTTGCGTTCGGCGTCATAGCGACGTCACTAAGCGGCCGGCCAATAGAAGCGGAGGGGTAGAGATGAGCGGGACGTAACATCCCGCCCACCTTCTCCCTTCCTCATTGTCGTCGGGACGCAGGTAAGGAGATGTTTGTTGCTCCTGCGGGTTTACACACAGCGATGTGTGCTGCCACAAGAGCGACAAACAACATCGTACCTGCGGTCGAACCGACATTATGAAAATGTCCGACGCAACACAGATCACCGATTTTCGACGCTTTTGCGATCGTTTATCGGCGCATCTAGGATTTACATGTTGCGATGTCGTTACTGGCGCCGGATGTGCGTCACTAACGACGTGACCCCGACGATATTCCGGATGCGATGTCGCAGTGTGTAAAGTACCCCTTAGATCTTATGCTGGAGCTGATCAAGTGGATTTCTATAGAATTGTTCTTTATTATTTGGTTCATTAATTGTAGCATTGGATCATTCTTATGTCTAATTCACAGATAGAATATTAATATTATTGCTTTTTATTATTATTATTATAGCACCATTAATTCCATGGCGCTTTACGTATGAAAAGGGGTATACATAATATGGACAAGTAGAATGTAGAATTTGTACCCATTAAAATCTATGAACCTGTTCACCTATACATGCATTTTGCAGCACCTGAAATCACTGAGACATGTCCATTTTGATCCAAGTGATGGCTCAAAATTACCCATACAAGTCTATTTGTTCATGAAAAGTCATCAACAGCTCACAGATGCGTGGAGTTTGTATGCTGCCCATGGTAACATTGGAATGGATAGGAGACGTTTTGTCATTTATTTATTTATTTTTTTCACTGATGGTTAAAACTGACACGCTGAGCAAACACTGATGGATCTAAAACATTGATGAACAATGATCCAGGCAGAATACTGGAAACCACAAGCAAGCAGGTGAGAGACTGCTGTACGGAGCAAGCCAGAGTCTTAGCAATACAGAAGACTAAAGACAGAAGACTAAAGGCGGCGTTACACGCTACGATATATTGTGCGATCGCATGAGCGATCGCACACGCCCCTGTTATTTGGGCGTCACGGGCAATGAATTGCCCGTGGCGCACAATGTCGTTAACTCCCGTCACACGTACTTACTTCGCTAACGATGTCGCTGTGGGCGGCGAACATCCTCATCCTGAAGGGGGAGGAACGTTCGGCGTCACAGCGACGTCACACAGTGGCCGCCCAATAGAAGAGGAGGGGCGGAGATGAGCGGCCGGAACATCCCGCCCACCTCCTTCCTTCCTCATTGCCGGCGGGACGCAGGTAACCTGCAGTTCATCATTCCCGGGGTGTCACACGGAGCGATGTGTGCTACCTCAGGAACGACAAACATCCAGCGCGCAGAAAGAGGAACGACATTATGAAAATGACCGACGTGTCAATGAGCAACGATAAGGTGAGTATTACGATCCGTAAGCAGTGCCTAATCCTTGGTACCAAACTTTACATCCAGTTTCACGTCCCCAGAGTCAAGTCATATCTGTAGTACTGCATCCGGAGAAGCCACTTCCACTAGATCTGCTCGTATGCTGTGTCTTGCCACCTTTAGGTGTCAAAGAAGAGTCAGAGATCACATGACCCTTAGTGTACGCAGAACTCTGCTATGTTACTACGAGTGCTGGAGAGCATGGAACGCGCATTCCCTGCGGAGGCTCACTGGAAACAGTAAGTACAGGATGGTCAG
This sequence comes from Anomaloglossus baeobatrachus, assembly GCF_048569485.1. Lineage (NCBI taxonomy): Eukaryota > Metazoa > Chordata > Amphibia > Anura > Aromobatidae > Anomaloglossus > Anomaloglossus baeobatrachus. Next base: position 483,689,882 of record NC_134358.1, read on the forward strand.
GAGCTGTTCCACCCCTGGTGACGCTGTGGGAATGCCCCCGGTCTCCATGGCCAACAGGGACCGGAACCGCAGAGCTTGTGGAAGGCACAGGGCGGGGTATGACACAGTCGTTATCCATGATGCCAACTGCTCTATACATTCTGTATGAGGCGGTCAGAGATAGTGCTGCCCTTTATCTTTTTTGGGGCGTTCCCAATAGTAAAACCACCACCGATCAGCAAGGTATTACTTATCATATGGATAGATGATAACTTCACACATTGGCTATAACAGGCTGCAGTCAACAAGCAGATCATTTCTGTCAGCGAGCGTCATCATACCTTTGTCTTTTGCTACAATACATGCCAAAATAATGGGGAGTACCCCCTTTATATATAATGTCTACTTCTCTATAGTGCCAGGACCAAGAATATAAAAAGAAATATATTTGTCCGAGATCTTAGAAACTTTTTTTAATAATTCAGTGATCGATTAGTAAATATTGGGCACACCTCATATAACATGTATCACTATGGACTCATTGATACACAAGAGCCAGAGTGACATCTCGCTGCCGTCTGACTTTCAGAACTATCCGCTGATCTTGTATATTTCGCAGACTGTCAGGACCTATTACAGCTTCATTGGGCTGCTCTGCCTTTTGGGGACAGGGTCCTGACCAGCAGGTATGAAATGCTATTGTTCATTTTAGCTCCAAATATCAATACACTGTATCATGTTTGTGGATTTAGTAAGTATTCCCATATGTTACAGGAATAATTTAAATTTTATTGACATTCTGGCCATGCTCCTATAGATGAATATCATTCAGATTCTACACACTTGATAGGTTTGAAGTTTCTGTTTTCTTTCTTTGAATATTATTTTTATTAGTTCTTTCTTAAAGAATTACATGCAATGAGAGGGAAAGCCTTTGGTTTCGAATAAAGTAGTTATATATTAAAAGTAACCAGACCTATGACAAGTGGAAAAGAGGGGAACAATCCCCCTAAAGATCAATGGAAGAGGAAATATGAGATGATAGATAGATTATTATTGTTATCATTATTAGTTGTTATTATTATGGCGACATTTATTCCATGGCGCTTTACAAGTGAAAAGGGTATACATAATAAAAAGAAGTATTATACTCATGAATAATTCAAGGCACAGACTGGTACAGGAGGAGAGAGGACCTGCCCACGAGGGCTCACAGTCTACAGGGAAGAGGTGAGGATATGTAGCGCCCCTAAGACTGGTCGCTACAGGGTAAATCATTATATCCTTCCCTGGCAGGTCAAGACATTAATCTTCTGGTAAGTTTTACACACACCTCACACCACCATACAGCAGGGAGAAGCAATCACTAGGAAAGGGTTAACAGTGTTTCTAAAGACACAGGAAGTGACTCAGCCAGTTCTTAGCAGACCTAGGTTGCCATAGCAATAGTGGAGGCATGAGCAGGTAGGAGTAGAAAACAGTTTCACTTTACCTTAGAATAAGCTTGGACATGAGACAGAGCAGATGCACAGTGGTGCAGCTCCCTGACGGGGAGGCTGTCAGACCTTCAGGGAGGCAGAACAGAGCTGTCTGGATGTAACACCGAACAGACAGCTCCACCAAGCTGGGGACCAGTAACATCTAGAGAGACGGGACCCGGTACCTGTAATCGTTTACCAAAAAAGAATAGTCGCCAGAAAATGGGACTCAGCACAAGAGAGAGGTACAGAGCCCTAGTCACGGTGGCCACAGCGCAACAGCAGAGAGGAAGCCTGGGGAAAGGGATAGGAGTCCGACCCACGAGAGGCTTAGGCTGACGGCCGTTCGGGCTAGGACCGGGGAGAGTACAGAGTTGTGCATGGAGGAGAAAGGTCACAGATTTTCAAACCGGATCCAGCCTCTGACCTGCCTGGGAAGCGACCGGAGTCTCTGATGGCGAGGACCAGCACCTGGGGTGCGATACCACCTGAGCCAGTAAATAAAGTGACTGGAACCCGCACCTGGTGACTCTGTGAGTAACTGACGCCGCCCTGCACTCCAGTGCTCCCGTGGACTGCCGCCCACGTTCTCACCAACCTCTCGGGGAACCCCGCTCTACACGTGAGGAGTGATACCATCCCGGCTGCACATAACACCTGCCCCAGAGAGAGACTGTGCCGTGGCGGCTAGTTCCTGGCCGCATACCGCGGGTGGCACTGCGAAGCATCCCCATTCCCCATCCAGTACTGCCCCTGGGAGAGGACTAGTCGCAGGAAGGGTCGGCGGTGGAGGAGGCCGAGACTCCAGTCACCGCTGCAACCGGTTACACACTTCCCAGCGGTCCGTCACCCTCCTTCCATCCCCATCTGTATTGGACACTTGTCCGTTGGCTGTTCTTATTTAACATGTAGCCGACAGGGTCATGGAACCAGGTCAGGCCAGTCACAGCTACCCCAAGGAACCACTGGCCCGGTGACGAGTACCCTAAGGCCCCGTGGACGCTACAGATACAGTAGGTGAGGGTAGAGATAGTTGTGTGGTGCTATTGTGGACTGAGGGTTACTGCAGGTTGTAGGCTTGTCGGAAGAGGTGGGTCTTCAGGTTTCTTTTGTGGGTTACTGCAGAAGACAAGAGTCTTATATGTATGGGTAGAGAGTTCCAGAGTATGAGGGAGGCATGGGAGAAATCCTATATGTGATTGTGGCAAGAGGAGATAAGGGGGGTGGTGAAAAGTAGATCTTGTGAAGATCAGAGTTTGCATACAGGTAAGTACCGGAATATTAAGTCATAGATGCATGGAGGCTTTGTATGTCATGGATAGGGTTTTGAACTACAGTCTTTGGGCAATGAGAAGCCAATGAAGGAATTGTCAGAAAGGAGAGGCCGGGGAACAGCGGGGGGCACAGGTGGATGAATTGGGCAGTAGAGGTTAGGATAGATTAGAGGGGTGCAAGAGCGTTTAAAAGGGAGGATACAAACCAGGGGTTTGCAGTAGCCGAGGTGGGAGACGATGAGGGCAAACAGTAGTGTTTTTGCAGAGTCTTGATTAAATAATGTACAGATCCAGGAAATATGTTTGTGTTGGAGTCATCAGGAGGTTGAAAGGACTTGGATATGTGGCTTGAAAGAGAAGCAGGGTCAAGGCTTACCCCGAAGTAGCGAGCACGCAGGACTGGGGAGAGTGAGCGGCAATAGATAGATAGATAGATAGATAGATAGATAGATAGATAGATAGATAGATAGATAGATAGATAGATAGATTTAATTATAACTGAATAACAAAGTGATAACATTATAAAATGGGTATTTAATATGTATAAAGTTAGTAACAATTACAGACACTTAAAGAAGCAGAAGTATCATAGCATTTAAAGCAAAAGATGACAAGAGCTCGTAGCTCTAGGGATACCACATAACAGATGTGCAGTATAGAGAAAATCTACATTATTGATATAATCCTATTATTGATCTATCTCTTCTATCCATCTTGTTATTGATCCAGCAAATTATGTATCAATCTCACTTCACTGTCTACTTATCTATCTACAGCATCTATCTAACTGTCTATCTATCTATGTATCTATCTACCTATCTATCTACAGTATCTATCTAACTACCTGTCTATCTATGTATCTATCTACCTATCTATCTACAGTATCTATCTATCTATCTAGCTAGCTACAGTATCTATCTATCATATATTCTTCTATCTATCCTTCTATATATCCTTCTATCTATCTATCATATATCTATCTATATATCTATTATCTATCATATATCCTTCTATCTATCCATCTATCTAACTATCCATTATTTATCTATCATATATCTATCAATCTATCTATCTATTATCTATCATATATCCTTCTATCTATCTATCTATCAAATCAAATCAAATCAAATAAACTTTATTGGCAGGACCAAATACAAATTAGTTTTGCCAAAGCAAATGTACATCTATCTATCTATCCATCCATCTATCCATCTATCTATCCATCCATCTATCTATCTATCCCTCTATCTGTCTATCTTTCTATCCCTCTATCTATCCCTCTATCTATCCCTCTGTCTATCTATCTATCTATCTTTCTATCTATCCCTCTGTCTATCTATCTATCTTTCTATCTATCCCTCTGTCTATCTATCTATCTATCTATCTATCTATCTATCTATCCATCTATCTATTTATCTATCTATCTATCCCTCTATTTATCTATCTATCTATCTATCTATCTCTCTATCTATCTATCCCTCTATCTATCTATCTATCTATCTATCCCTCTATCTATCTATCTATCTATCTATCTTTCTATCTATCTATCTATCTTTCTATCTATCTTTCTATCTATCTATCTATCTATCTATCTATCTTTCTATCTATCTATCTATCTTTCTTTCTATCTGTCTGTCTGTCTTCTAACATTGCAGTGTTTATAGTATTTCCATACTGATGTAGAGCATGTACATGTGGAAGTGATATTTGCAATGAGCAGCATATGTTATTGCTTTGTGTAAGACAAACATGAAAGTGTGGATGGACACATACTGACCTCTCGGTGCAGGCTGAGGACCTGTCCTCCTCTGAACACTTTCCCACCATTTGTCATCAGGGGGACACGTTGAGGTGCATAAGATTGACACAGTTCTACACTAGGTGCTACGGTCATAATAATCTGACTAATTGGGCAAATTTCTCATTAATCATATTGATCATTTATACAGCCTGATTGTAAATTGCAAATCCTTGCTACATTGAAAACGATTGATTGAATACGACTGAATCTACAAAGACATACTGATAAGCATTGTAGATAGTAAGCCCCAATGGGGACAGTGATGATAATATCTGTAACGCGCTGTGGAATTAATAGCGCTATATTTAAGTAAAATAATTCAATTATTATCTTTATGGTTTAATTTCGCTTTTTCTACTTTGGAATTTTTTCCACCTTTAACGTTATTCATAATCTGTACAGGTCCATTAAGAAAAAAACTAAAATAATTGAGGGGAAAAATAAAAAAATAATAAATTTAAACTAATGTGGTTGCATAAGTGTGAACGCCCTCATGCATTGGGGATGTGGCTGTAATCAGAATTAGCCAATCACATTTAAGCTTGTGTTAACTAATAGTCTGTACACAGTTGTCATCATTTACAGTGATTCACATTAACCCCAGATAAAGTTTAGCTTTTCTAGAAGGATTTTCCTGACATTTTCTTAGTTGCATTTCACAATTAAAACCATGGACCATGAACAGCTTACGACACAGCATGTGATAAACCATGGAGCGCTGTAAAAACAACAGCAAAAAGCAGCTAAATGTTTGCATAAAATTGTCATTACCTAGAAAGAGACGTCCCTCAAAAATTGATGAATGTACAGAAAGAAAATTGGTCCGAGATTCTGCCAAGAGGCTCACGGTGACAATAAAGGAGCTGCAGGATTTTCTAGCAAGTACTGGTAGTGTACTGCAACAACAACAACAATAACAACAACGATCTCCTGCATTCTTCGTATGTCTGGCTTGTGGGGTGGAGTGTTAAGATGAAAGCCTTTATTTATAAAGAAAAACATCCAAGTTATGTATTGCCAAAACCCACGTCAAGTCTGCAAAACGCATGTGGGAAAATATGTTATGGTTTGATAAGAAGGATAATGAACTTTTTTCCACAATTTCAAAAGGTGTGTTTGGTGCAAAGCCAACACTGCACATCACCAAAAGAACAACATATCCAATGGAGGAATGCTGAATGAGCATGATAGAGGCAGCATAAAGGGGGCTTTACACGCAACGACATCACTAACGAGATGACGTTGGGGTCACGGAATTCATGACGCACATCCTGCCTCGTTAGCGACGTCGTTGCGTGTGAAACGTAGGAACGACCATTAACGATCAAAATTATTTATCTAATCGTGGATCGTTGACACGTCGTTCCTTTCCCGAATATTGCTGCTGTTGCAGGACGCAGGTTGTTCGTTATTCCTGTGGCAGCACACATCGCTACGTGTGACACCGCAGGAACGAGGAGCAACACCTTACCTGCGGCCGCCGACAATGAGGAAGGAGGGAGGTGGGTGTGATGTGCCGCTCATCTCCGCCCCTCCGCTTCTATTGGGCGGCCGCTTAGTGACTCCACTGTGACGCCGCACGAACCACCCCCTTAGAAAAGAGGCAGTTTGCTTGCCACAGCGACGTCGCTATGCAGGTAAGTCCGTGTGACGGGTGATAGCGATGTTGTGCGCCATGGGCAGCGATTTTCCCGTGACACACAACCGACGGGGGCGGGTGCTTTCACCAGCGACATTGCTAGCGATGTCGCTGTGTGTAAAGTGGCCTTTAGGCTTTTGGACTATTTTTTGCCATCTGAAACTGGGGTTTTAGTCAAAGTGAAGGAAATTATGAACAATTCAAAATATCAGTCAATTTTGCAGCAAAACCCTCAGACGTCTGCTAAAAAGCTGAAGATGAAATTCACCTTTCAGTAGAACAACCTTAATAATACCTCTAAATTAACAAAAGAATGGCTTCTCCAGAAAAAGAACAAGGTTTTGGAATGGCCCCGCCATAGCCCAGACCTGAATCCAACTGAAAAACTGAGTGACCTGAAGAGGGTGCTGTACACAAGATATGCCCACGTAATCTGACAGGTTTGGAGCAAGGAAGAGCGAGCAAAGATTATTGTCATAAATTCATGGACACTTCAACAATGTATTTTTTTAAGGTTGTGCATATTTATGCAACTACTTTATTTCAGTTTCGTTTTGTTTTGTTTTTTTCTGCCTGAAAATACATAGTTTATTTTTCAATTGAATTGTACAGGTTAGGGTGACATTAATGGTGGAAAACGTTCTGAAATCATTTTTTGGGGGTATAATTTTTTTACTTGATAAATCCTAGCATTTTAACAAGGACATTTAAAGTTTTTATAGCCACTATGTATATTTGAAAGACTACATACGTATATACTTGCATAAAAAAAATGTTGTGGTAAAGCCATGAGAAAGATGAATCACAATAGTTATAGTTTTCATATCACATATATCTACCATTTTATATTTTAATCTGCTTACGCAAATGAGATATTCGATAGACAGATAGATAGATAGATAGATAGATAGATAGATAGATAAGAGATAGATAGATAGATAGAGAGATACATAGATAGATAGATAGATAGATAGATAGATAGATAGATAAGAGATAGATAGATCACCCATTCCCTGTAGACTGTGAGCCCTCGCGGGCAGGGTCCTCTCTCCTCCTATACCAGTCTGTCTTGTACTGTTAATGATTGTTGTACGTATACCCTCTTTCACTTGTAAAGCGCCATGGAATAAATGGCGCTATAATAATAAATAATAATAATAATAATAATAATAGATAGATAGATAATAAATAGATAGATAGATAGATAGATAGATGGAGGGATAGATAATAGATAGATAGATAGATAGATAGATAGATAGATATTGGATAGATAATAGATAGATAGATAGATAGATAGATAGATAGATAGATAGATAGATAGATAGATAGATATGGATAGATAGATAGATAGATAGATAGATAGATATGGATAGATAGATAGATAGATAGATAGATAGATAGATATGTAGATAGATAGATAGATATTGGATAGATAATAGATAGATAGATAGATAGATAGATAGATAGATAGATATTGGATAGATAATAGATAGATAGATAGATAGATATTGGATAGATAATAGATAGATAGATAGATAGATAGATAGATAGATAGATAGATAGATAGATAGATAGATAGATATGGATAGATAGATAGATAGATAGATAGATAGATAGATAGATAGATAGATAGATAGATATGGATAGATAGATAGATAGATAGATAGATAGATAGATAGATAGATAGATAGATAGATAGATAGATAGATAGATATTGGATAGATAATAGATAGATAGATAGATAGATAGATAGATAGATAGATAGATAGATATTGGATAGATAATAGATAGATAGATAGATAGATAGATAGATAGATAGATAGATATGGATAGATAGATAGATAGATTTAGTTTAGATTATAAAATGATCCATTGTTATATTTAGAAGCCATTTGAAGTGTACATAATTCCAGCTAGAAATGTTTTCTTCTTCCTAAAGTGATTTCACAAGATAACACCGGTATTTATTGTGACTGATCCCCCAGATGTGCAGCTGATGGTCTCTCCATAGCTCCTCTCTATGATGCTGCATATACTTAATCCTTCCTTAAGACTCCCTGGATGGCGTTAATGACATGAAACTAAGTCTGGAGCCGCAATGCTATCCTTCACTGTGCAGCTTTTACCTGTGCTCATATATAGTCCGTGTGATAAATGCACAGCAGAGAAGGCAGGACAGGTAAATAGCAGTGCGACAAAACAGAAACAACTGATTGAGTCTGAAATGTGAAGGCACTAAAAGTCGCAATAAGTCTTGCCTTTTTCTTCTACAGATATTTGCAGCCCGAACAGCTGTATACTCCCGGATTTATTAGGGACCTGACAAGATGAAGCTGCAGAGCAGAGTCTGCCATTAGCGGCCAATTACTCACCTGAACTAAGAAACAAATCTCACCTGCAAGTGTCAGGGCACAAAAGTGTGGTTAGCTATCACATTGTCAGCTCTGCTACATCAATACAAAGAGTACACACTTATCTCCTATATTTCATAATGTATTTGTTCTAAGGTTTTCTTTATCTATCAATCTATCTATTATCGATCTTTTTTTATATCAATCTATCTAGCTTTCTATTTATTGTCTATCTTTCTTTCATTCTATCCAGCTATCTATCTATCTATCTATCCATCTATCTATCCATCTATCTATAAAAGAAAGAAAGCTATCTTTCTATCTTTGTATCTATTTCTTTCAATCTATTTTTCTGTCTATCCATACTTCTATCCATCTATTAGTTATCTTTTGATCCATCCTTCCACCCATCTATCCAGCTATCCATTATCAATCTATCTATCTATCTATCTATCCCTCTATCTATCTATCTCTCCAGCTATCTATTATCTATCTATCTATCTATGTATCCCTCTATCTATCTATTTATCTCTATCCATCTATCATATATTTGTATCTCTGGTGTATGTGTCTCAGTTTTCCTACTTGTAGGTAACATTTCATTATTAAGTATATAAGAACACATGAAGTCTAGTACACTTATTACCGCACTTCCTCGCTTTTTATGCATTTAATATAATTTTGTAAAGAGATGATTTATGACACATGGACGACTGAGAACTAGAAGGACCTGATTCACATATTTATACTTTTTGATTGGTTTATTAGTCCTGGATTATTAGGACATGTGATAACATTATTAGTAATTTTTGGGGGGATTTCCTATTATAAAGAAAACATTATTTTAACTCTAAATGTTGATAACATAAGTGGAAACATGACAACATAAAAAGAATAAAATTCAAGATCAGAAAACCATTATCAAGATCAGAAAACCAATATGAAAATCTAATTGCTACAAAATTAAGGATAAAAGTGGTTGCTTGAATATAACATCAGATTTTGTGCATCTTAATTATAACAACATATAAGGAATTAAAACAGTTATAGAAGTAAAAATAATTAGTATTTAAAAAAATGTAATATCTGACAATGGTAATGAATAATATTGTTCATTCAATTATTACTATAGGTACATGTTTATTATGATCATTTTTAGTCGAATTAAATTTAAACATTTAAAAGCTAAATGTGTTAATGATGAAATTGTGTTCTGTGTTCAGTACATAGTGTTGTCAATCATATTCTATGGGACTTATGCTGTCAGCCAGGTGTTTATCAATAGGGACTCTACAGTCCTATAAACTTCAGCTATAATCCTTGGAGAAGTCAGAAGTCTGTTTGAAATTAACACTAATTTAAACAGTGTATCAACAAGCACTTCAGATAAGACCCAGCATTGTCACTAGACAGCTACCATATCTCCAGGGTCAGTCAGCAATCAAGACAAACAATTACTGAGGATTTCACACCATAGGAGCTCCCATAGCAATCAATGCACTCATCAAGTAATGAATCCCATCAGCAAGTTCAGAATCATCCCATCAACCTGATAGGAAAGAACAAAATGGGTGAATTGCTCAGTAGTGACTTAAAAGACACAGGTGTATTATTCTGTACTATTATGATCATGAAAATTATATCAATGATACACTTTATATTATTATTATTATTATTATTATTATTATTATCATTATTATTATTAGAAGTAGTAGTAGTAGTAGTAATAGTATTCCTTACAATCCTCATAAGAAAACATATAATAATAATAATAATGATATTATTAATAGTAGTAGTGAATTGCTCAGTCGTGACTTAAAAGACACAGGTGTATTATTCTGTACTATTATGATCATGAAAATTATAACAATGATATACTTTATATTATTATTATTAATAGTAGTAGTAGTAGTAGTAGTAGTAGTAGTAGTAGTATTTCTTACAATCCTCATAAGATAAAAAATATAATAATAATGATATTATTAATAGTAGTAGTAATTAATTTCAATATTAATAATAGTACATGTTTAATTTCATATTTTCGGCCATAAAGTAGAACACTTTTTTACCATAATGCATAATTTATTTTATTTATTTTCTTTTTTTTTTATCATACAAACTGGAGCAATATATTTTATAAAAAAAAAAAATCTCTTGAAAAATTAAAATAAAAACGTTAAAAAAAATAATTGGTAAAGAGCAGCTACAAGCCTTACAGTTTAACATTATTTCTCTAACTGAACATACAGTAATAAGAATGTATTACAGAATTGTTACAATAGTCCTATATATCCATCTCGACAAAACAAAATTCAGAATATAATGAAATCTTTAGTAACAATAACTTGTTTAATATTTGTATAAATATGTATATGCACAAACATAAAAGTATAAAAAAACTTATAAAATCTAAAAAGTTAAAAAATATATTTTGGAATGTTAAAATATACAGAGATGTGAGCTTTACACAATGAGAACAGCTGTAATTGGTTTAATGGTAATTATGCAGAATAATAGACATTTCTTACTGTAATTATGCATGAAGTGATTGCTCATAAACAGAGGGACAGACACAGGTCACCATTTCCTTCAGATGGACACAGGCAGTCCCAGGACAGCAGCCACACGACCCCCACACAGCCCCCATACCAACTCAGCCTCCTGAGACGTGATGTCCTGGGGCTTGATCGTTGAACAATCTTGTCGGGCAGCAGCCCCTCACAGGGACAATATATCAGCCGATCCCATCTTCAGGATCAGTCGTTTGCGCAGAGATTTCGGAGCTTTCCTCCTCTTCTTCTCCAGTGCACACAGAGGCTGCAGCAGCAGGGCCCATAGGAAGCAGAATACGCTGCACAAGGGTCTGCAGGGTGGGAGGAGGGGCTGTGCTCCACTAACAACTTGGACATCTGTTCATTTCACGTGACAATTTTAGGGAAAAATGCAAACATCTGGTCAAAGGAAAACTCTCATCCAGGTACCTGTGTAACTGCTCCCAGACCCTAATGCATGAAGCTCGGGAACTGTGAGGGGTCCTGGTACAGGGAGGTCACTGAGGGTCCTCCGGGCACCGGGGCTGCTCCATGCAGGAGGCACAGGTCCTGGCATTAGGTCCCTGTCCTCTGCTAAGCGCAAGGTCTTCTGGGGTCCATCAAAAAGAGCAGCCCTGGCCCTGAGCACTGCACTTCTTCTGCTCTTTGCTTTAATACATGGAACAACTTGTGAATATTTTGTTCTTTAATTTAAAGAAAAGTAAATTAAGCATGATTCTGAAGAATTCCCATGACTTGAAAAGCAGTGTGAGAGATATTGTATAGATTGATCATGAAAGAAAGAAAGAAAGAAAGAAAGAAAGAAAGAAAAAGAAAGAAAGAGAGAAAGAAAAAAAGAAAGAAGGAAAGAGAAAGAAACTCATCAACAGCGTGTAACTACATTTTATTCTATAGAAGAAAGTAAGATATCTTTATTGTAATTGCCAGTAACAAATCTTTCTTTGGATTATATGAAATCATACACAGACACAAAATCACACACACACACACACACACACACACACACACACACACACACACACACACACACATACATTGTATGTTTAAATAAATCTATATTGTATTTATACACACACACATACTCTCATACACACATACTCTTTCTCACACACATACACACACTCTCAGCGCGCACACATACACTCACATACACACTTTCATACACACACTTTCATACACATACACACTTTGATACAAACACACATACACAATTTTATACACACACTCTCATGCAAACATACATACACACATACTCTCTCTTGCCTCCCCCACACACACACACACACACACATACACACACACACACACACACACACACACACACTCTCCCCTTACACATACATATTATCTCTCTCACACACATGCACATAAACACTCCCATACACACATACACATATTATATGTGTGTGTGTGTGTGTGTGTGTGTGTGTGTGTGTGTGTGTGTGTGTGTGTGTGTGTGTATGTGTGTGTGAGAGTGAGTGTGTACATATATGTGTTTGTGTCAGATATATATAACACATATATGTACACACACACACAGACACACACACACATACAGGACTGTTCGGTAGTAATAAGGACCTTGTGGCTGTGATTGTAACCTGCTCCACCTTCACGTGACCTGCCAAATGCCCCCTCTTACTTTATAGACATCTGGAGATTCCAGGCATGCCTCTAACTCCAATTACACACCTTCTTCAAAGAAGCCGGCCTTTGATTTGCAGGGAGCATTAAGAGACTGAACCGTTACTTACCAAACCTGAGTGTAGACCTGCTATAATAAAGATGTAACTCGGCATCCCGGCCATGCTGTGCCCCTGGCACCATGCACCAGACCTTCTTATCAATACTTAATGATGATAGATTCTTATTTAATCTTAAAGGGGCTGAGCTGGAATGTCTCACAGCTGGTGATAAATGAGATAAAGCTGTGATAATTGGGGAAATATCTATCTGGACCATCTTCCAGTATTCCATTAATGAAAATAGCAAGTCTGAAATGGCTGAATGTGTCGAAAACTACAAAATACATAGAAGTCATAGAAATGGGTGATCTGTTTTAGTTGCACAGATCTCAAAATATTCGGGTTCATCCAAGTAGCTGTTAAAGTGGGTATGGGTATTGCCGAAATAGTCCCCACACTCACACTCATAATGCCCAATGTGTTTATTATTCGCATTATTATTACACACACAGCATTTTATTAATTGGTTAATGAATCTTGATTCATTAAAAATAGATAGATATATAGATAGATAGATAGATAGATAATGGATAGATAGATAATGGATAGATAGATAGATAGATAGATACAGGGATAGATAGATAATGGATAGATAGATAGATAGATAGATAGATAGATAGATAGAAAGATAGATAGAGGGATAGATAGATAGATAGATAGATAGATAGATAGATAGAGAGATAGATAGATAGATAGATAGATAGATAGATAGATAGATAGATAGATAGATAATGGATAGATAGATAGATAGAAAGATAGATAGAAAGATAGATAGAGGGATAGATAGATAATGGATAGATAGATAGATAGATAGATAGATAGATAGATAATAGATAGATCGATAGATAGATTGATAGATAATAGATGGATAGCTAGATAAATAGATAGATATATAGATAGATAAATAGATAGATCGATCGATCGATCGATAGATAGATAGATAGATAGATAGATAGATAGATAGATAATATGTATCCTTGATGTGGAAGAATAATGAATAGTATAATTTCTCAATTGGGGTACAGGAGTGCTGCCATTTATGTATGCTATAAAGAGAACATGGCCGAAAGTCCGGAGAATTGCATACATTTTTGACAGCTTCTCTATACTAGATAGAAACAGATAGAAATATGATAACAAAACTGTTGCATTTATATTTTAAGATAGATAGAAAATAGATAGATAGATAGATAGATGACAGACAGACAGATAGATAGATAGATAGATAGATAGATAGATGATAAAAAAGAGGCAGCATTTCCAGTATGCATGCAATGAAAATCAGGACTTTAGTAGCCCAGTGGCGAACCTTTCTAAAAAAAATGCTTGAGAAAGGTTAATTTGAACCGAAACGTAGCCATTGCTTTTCACTGCATGTATACTGGAAGTGCTGCCTCTCTATTTTGTCCTTTTTATGTATAGATAGAGATAGATAATAGAAAGGAAGAAAAAGAAAGAAAAGGATAGATGAATAAGTAGATATATTTATATAAATCAATTACTAAAAGATAAACAGATGTATTTAGTTGTTTAAAGACCTATAAATTATTTCATCCCTTCTCTTTTCTGTGTACACTTCAGTTTTATTTTCAATTATAATCCTTCTAATTATCTCCCATATTATTAATAGGATAAAGTCACTGCAGGAAACTGAATGTTATATTAAATATTTGGAACAACGATTACTTTTTCATAAATACATTATTCCAGACTTTATATACTTGGAGCAATTGAAGTTTGACTTAATAGACATCTTTGATATGTTTGTTACTATTTTTTCGGCAACTAGTTAGTGCTTTTAGGCTTGTTGGACCCTACGTTTTCTGCATCCAGATGACACTCTGCGCCCTCCACTCAGCTCCAGAGCTGTGACTCAGTGTGACTGAAGCAGGACTGCACTCAGCTCCAGAGCTGTCACTCAGTGTGACTGAAGCAGGACTGCACTCAGCTCCAATAGCTGTGACTCAGTGTGACTGAAGCAGGACTGCACTCAGCTCCAGAGCTGTGACTCAGTGTGACTGAGGCAGGACTGCACTCAGCTCCAGAGCTGTCACTCAGTGTGACTGAAGCAGGACTGCACTCAGCTCCAATAGCTGTGACTCAGTGTGACTGAAGCAGGACTGCACTCAGCTCCAGAGCTGTGACTCAGTGTGACTGAGGCAGGACTGCACTCAGCTCCAGAGCTGTGACTCAGTGTGACTGAGGCAGGACTGCACTCAGCTCCAGAGCTGTGACTCAGTGTGACTGAAGCAGGACTGCACTCAGCTCCAGAGCTGTGACTCAGTGTGACTGAAGCAGGACTGCACTCAACTCCAGAGCTGTCACTCAGGGAGACTGAGTCAGAGCTGCACTCGGCTCCAGAGCTGTCACTCAGGGTGACTGAGGCAGAGCTGCACCCAGCTCCAGAGCTGTCACTCAGGGTGACTGAGGCAGGGCTGCACTCCCTGTGTCCCTCCTGCCCTGGGCTCCAGCAGTAGTCCTCCTTTGTTGACACTCTCCACAGGTGAATCTCTGTAATTCACTAGCCCTGTTTGGCTTTTCTTCAGCATTTGTTCTTAGCACGTTTGTTTTTCTTCAAATTACAGATGCAGGGAAACCGCCTGACATCATGAGAGCAAGACAAATGTTCACTCTGAAAGATTCCTGGGCAGGACTTCAAGTGAAATCATATGCTTAACAAGAATCTGATACTGGACTTAGAGAAAATAGCTCTTCCAGCTTTGCCAAACCAAAGAATGCGCAAAATGCTCCAGAAGACCAAAAGTCTCCATGAAAGAAGGATTCTGCAGAGGGTTGGGGCTTTGGGGTGCAAAACACTGTGGTCTTCTCCAAACAATGGTGGGACTTGGAGATGTGGACCTTCACAGAGGTGCAAGAAGCTTATGTACATAACTCTGGATACATGGTGGAGTGTACTCCATAATACAATTATATGTATTACCCTTTACTATATGCAAATCATCTGCAAGCTGATCCCCTCCTCCCATAGATATTGTAAAAGTACAAACTACAACTCCTACTATGTTCTGACAGCGGCTGTCAGGGACTGGACATCTAGGAGTTGTAGTTTCATAACAGCTTGTGAAATGCAAACCAAGGATGAACAGGAAAATGCAGCTCTAAAGAGATGAATGGAGGCACAGAACAGTACAGCAACAAGTGGATTTATGTGATTAAAGAAAGTCTCCAACAGAAAAAAAAAGATAAATAAACTGAAGACAGATAGATAGATAGATAGATAGATAGATAGATAGATAATGGATAGATAGATAGATAGATAGATAGATAATGGATAGATAGATAGATAGATAGATAATGGATAGATAGATAGATAGATAGATAGATAGATAGATAATGGATAGATAGATAGATAGATAGATAGATAGATAGATAGATACATACATACATAGATATATGATAGATAGATAGATAGATAATGGATAGATAGATAGATAGATAGTAGATAGATAGATAATGGATAGATAGATAGATAGATAGATAGATAGATAATGGATAGATAGATAGATATATACATAGATATATGATAGATAGATAGATAGATGATAGATAATGGATGGATAGATAAATAGATACATAGATATAAGATAGATAGATAGATAGATAGATACATAGATATATGATAGATAGATAATGGATAGATAGATAGATACATACATACATACATAGATATATGATAGATAGATCATGGATAGATAGATAGATAGATACATAGATATATGATAGATAGATAATGGATAGATAGATAGATAGATAGATAGATAGATAGATAGATACATAGATATATGATAGATAGATATAGAAAGATAGATAGATAATGGATAGATAGATAGATAGATAGATATATGATAGATAGATAGATAGATAGATAGATAGATAGATAGATAGATAGATAGATATAGATAGATAGATAGACAGAGATAGATAGATAATAGATAGATAGATAATAGATAGATAGATAATAGATAGATAGATAGATAGATAGATAATAGATAGATAGATAGATAAAGGTTTGTATACATAGAAAAAAATACAAATATTTTAAACTACACTTTTTTAAATCACAGGAATTGTCGCAGGCTATTTAGTGCAGTGTTGATAGCTGCTGCAGTGCCTTCCCCTGTGATCTGCAGCCAGGTCCCTCTCCCTGATGGTCAGAGATCTGCAGTGTGTGGAGCACAGACCCTCCATCTAATTTTCAAAGTGCTCGTTAATCCCATAATAAAAACAAACTCTGCTGACTTTCTTCTGTAAACACCGTGAGATATGCACAATATTAAATTCATAATAATGCGGTGTCAGCAGCCCTGCACAGCAGCGATATGTGGAAAGGAAAACACTGGGGGCACCACTGACCCCCCAAGCCCTGCCTAGACAAACAAGAACAGCTCCTCTGGAAAAACACATATAGTATATTTATATTATCCTTCCAGAGCAAACTGCAGCCTCCTCTGCCATCACATTACATGGAGCGATGCTACAGTATATAGACATAAGCTCTGCAGCTCTATGTGTGCAACTGAGGCCCCTCAATATGTGCTCACACTGTACACATACAATTACACACATCATGGGAATGGAAATATACATCACATTTTATGTCTATACCTGAGGGTTTTAGAACCCAAGTACATCACAAGCACTGTGGAATCACTTCCTAATCCAATTTTCAGCTAAATATTTTATTGTACATTCAGTTTATCTATATGGACTTTGATAGTTGTTCATTAACGACCATTTTAGATGTTTTTATATATAAGCATATCTATCAGATTAGTAACATACTTCATGCCTGTGAATAAAGGTGTTCATAATAGTGTGTGTATCATCTGCCTATTATCTATCTATCTATCTATCATCTATCTATCTATCAATCTATCTATCTATCTATCTATCTATCTATCTATCCATTACCTATCCCTCTATCTATCTATCTATCTATCTATCTATCTATCTATCTATTTACATTCACTGCTTGAGAAAGGTTAATTTGGAACTGAAACGTTGTTAGTCACATCATGGGCCAATAAAGGATTGATTTTTCAGCTTTAATATTTGAGTACTGTCCTCCTTCTCTTTTTCTTTCTTTGTTTTTTTTTTCTTTCTTTTTATTCATCTACCTAGTCACAGTAGAAATGTCACTGTATTTTTTAAATATTTTTTTAGTTCTGTCTTTCTTTTTCCTATCTATCTATATATCCATTATCTATCTATTTATCTATCCATCTATGTATCTGGATGGATCTATCTATCCATTAGCTATCTATCTATCTATCCATTAATCTATCTATCTATCTATCTATCTATCTATCCATTATCTATCTATCTATTTATCTATCCATTATCTATCATTTTATCTATCTATCTATCAAATCAAATCAAAT
This sequence comes from Anomaloglossus baeobatrachus, assembly GCF_048569485.1. NCBI lineage: Eukaryota > Metazoa > Chordata > Amphibia > Anura > Aromobatidae > Anomaloglossus > Anomaloglossus baeobatrachus. Next base: position 483,708,103 of record NC_134358.1, read on the forward strand.
AGGCTTTATTGGCAGGACCAAAAAACTATTAGCATTGCCAAAGCAAAAAAAGAAGTGTGACAGGGGAGTGGGTTAGGGTTGTGGGGATGGGGTGTTGGGGCCACAATTTAGGGAGTGATGGTCCATTTGGAGGTCTTTAGTACCCCTCATCTTATGACAAGTGGAGACATATTGGGTGGCGATCTCCACCATTGATTCTTCTATCTATCTATCTATCTATCTATCCATCTATCTATCTATCTATCCATCTATCTATCTATCTATCCATCTATCTATCCATTTTCTATCTATCTATCTATCAATCTATCTATCTATCCATTATCTATCTATCTATCTATCTATCCATTATCTATCTATCTATCTATCCATCTATCTATCCATTTTCTATCTATCTATCAATCTATCTATCTATCCATCTATCTATCCCTTTTCTATCTATCTATCAATCTATCTATCTATCTATCTATCTATCTATCTATCTATCTATCCATTTTCTATCTATCTATCTATCTATCTATCTATCCCTCTATCTATCTATCTATCCATTATCTATCTATCTATCTATCTATCTATCTATCTATCTATCTATCTATCTATCTACCTACCTAATACACCCAATAATCTATATGGTATGTATAGGTTTCTGTTATATATCTATATTATATATCTGTTTATTCATCCATCCAAAATGTAAGCACAAGCCCAAGTTCTAAGTGAATATAAGGAATTTTGTTTACTTTGGATCCATAGTAAAGCAGTTGATAATAGCTATGTGCCCAGAGCCTCTAATATTTGTTTTGGTAAGAGCAGCACAAATTACCCTGTAGAATTGTACAACAAAGTGTGACATTCTACACCCAGCCCTAACTTAGCAGAAGGGAAAAGTGTCTTGTTAAGAAAAGGAGCCAGGCCTGTGGAAGTAGTGGCTGCTATGACCTTCTCCCACCTACTGACATTATTTAGAGCCCTGATGAGGGAAATCAGCAATCCTCACACAGTCCTAGCTAGAAAGAGTACAATAATAAACCTGTCTCAATAAACAAAGTCTTTGTCTGTCAGGAGCTTGGCCCTGTTACTTTACATGATCACCTTTAGTTTCTATTCATTATATGCATTAAACAAATAAAAATAGCTACTATTTTTTTCAGCATACATATATCTATATTATATATACCTTCAATACAGACCAAATTGTAATTCATTCATATTTATTTATTGCAGAAAAATAATATACAATGATATTTACAAAACAACCATAAAAATATGAATGCATTAGACCCCTGATCTAGCTGCATTATTTTGTTTGTTTTTTTCGTTTTCATTTTTTTTTTTTACAAACACGGATCAATAAATAAATAAATGTTACTTTTGTATCTCAGAGAACTATAAAGAGATGCAGCTGCTGGAATAGAAAGACCGAAGTCTCAAATAAAAAAAAAAATAATTAAGTTTTGCTCCTATAAAAAAACCCAACAACAACAGTTTCATTAGTAGTTTGTGTTCAAGAATGGGGAAGGTTCCTTTTAAGTGGCTTCAAAGGCACGACTGGTGGGAATGCATGCAACAAGAAAATGAAGGAATGGAAATGAAGATTTAAAAAAAAAAAAAAAAAAAAAAGGAAAATTCCAACATTCTTCGTCAAAATTACAGATTAGAGATTGTTGAGACTGGAATCAGAATGTAAGAGTTTTAGTGGTGACCCTGCAACCAGTGTGCTGTGTGGTCACGGCTGCCCAGGCCTTCCTCTATAAGTGCTGCCCATGCCCTGTCTGCTGCCACCAGCTCCTGCAATCCATGGAAATCCTCACTGATTGTTTATTTGGCTTTTATAGGGATCCAGCTTCAGTCTCCAGACTGTGCATTTCCTCTGTCATGTAGAAACAGTCTCATCTGGAAAAGAAAACAAAGGGCTTATTGCATTTCTGGGGGGTAAAGTTGGGGTTCTAGTAAAGTCAAAGGGGGGAATTCAACTTTCTTTGGAGAATTTAGGGGTAGTAATTGTGGGGTGTACAAAATATATTCAGGGGGGTTATAATAAAATGTATCCATTATGTTAAACGGATAAGGA